>NC_048597.1:906902-912807 GCF_003668045.3 Cricetulus griseus | reverse complement strand
CACGCACGCACGCACACACACACACACACGCGCACACACACACACACACGTGCGCGCACATGCACATACACACACACACACACACACACACACACACACACACACACACACACACACACACACTTAGAGCACAGGGAAAGTCAGAAGTCAAGAAATTCAAAGGGAAAAACTGAAGCTTTGGAGAAAGAGCAGAGGCAGGTGGAAGACTCACGGCACTTGGAGTAGAGCTGGCCCTGGTCAATGTCTCTGGCTCTACAGCTATCTGAACTCTGAGCCTTACTCTTCACCCTTCCCTACTTCAATTTCCACCTGCAAATCAGGGGCTCTGTAACTGTCAATGTTCTTTGTCACTGTAGGCACAAAAATCTTGAACACAACAGAGACACACAGATGGGAAGGAATGGTGATGAGCCTTTCCCCTCCTCTAGGCTGAACTTCTATCAGAGGGGTTCACTCTTCTTGCCTATCACACAGATACCCTGATTAATTCCTGCTTTGATTCCCACACAGGACCCTCCCAGGACAACAGCACCAGGCTTTTCCCCAACCTCATTGCTAATTGATATTTCTCAGAAAGCACACACAACTGGGGCAGTAATCATAACATGTCAGTTACACCTTCCCCAGAACACCCCTACTTGGAGTTTTGTATGAAAATAGTAAACTTGAAAGGTCAGCAAGGACAGGGGACAGTGCTCAGAAGTCAGCGTCAAGCAGTCACTGTGTGAGCAATGGAGGCCGAGGCTCCTGGGACACTGGAAGCCTCTGTAGAAGCATGCCTAAGGGTCTGCTTGAGTTCATCATGAGTGCAGTGTGCATAGCCTACTGTTCTCAGAGTCCAGTCTCAGGACAGCCCACCTCCCAGCGAGTCCTGCGATAAAGTCTTGCTATTGCACACCTAGAATTCAGACAGCCACCAGGAATTGGACTTCAGTGACCATTCACAAGCACCTGTGCACCTGATACAATAAAGGGCCCACAAATCCTGTGGCTCAAGGGAACTGACCCCGGTAAGTGGAAATGTGTGCATGCTTCAACTCTTCTGAACATGCAAATGTCCCTGGGTTTCAGAGGGAGATTGTCCTTAGCATGTGGCTGCCACATCTTCCAGTCTCTCTAGCTGTGCTCTTCAAAGGGCAATGCTGTCCCCCAACCTAGGAATCTGGGTGTGGCCACAGAAGTTTCTCCAGCCAATGAGATATTGGTAAATGGCAGTGAAGTAGAGGCTTGAAGAGGCTTACACCTTGGGGTCTTGGTCACTGGATTCATGCCATATGGGTAAGGCTGAGCAGAGCCCCCCTAAAAGCTGAGATACATGACAAAGTGCAACCTTTCCACACAGCCAAGTAATTTTTGAAAGCTGCCTGATTGACCCATGGAACTCCAAGAAATACTAAAAGTTCTCTCAATTAGATCATTCTTATGGCAGTCCCCAAGTTCTTCTCTCATTCTGTATTATATCACAGATCTGTCACAGTAAGAAGTGTCACTACAGCCTTTGGAGATTTTATAGAGACCACACTTTCTTGACTTGGCTTGGCATTCAAGGCTGCCCCTGAATCAGACCTATTACTGTCATTTTATCCATCCCTCCCACACTAGACATTGTGCCCTGGAAACAGCCTGGTCACCAACCCCCAAATGCATCTTATGCCTCAAGATTGTGCCACAGTGGGCAGAATTGTGTCCTTCAAGAAGCTAGGTTCAATATAATATCTTGTCCTTAAAAGGGTGACCTTGGGAGAAAGTAAGTTTTTATGCATTAAATAAATACCAGGAAGGGCTCTAATTGTGATAGGCGAGCTTATCTGAAGAGGGTTACTTGGAACAAGACAGAGAGGCACAGCTGCCATAGCATGGCTGACAAAGAGAAACACCATGGTTTGCCAGAGCCATCACATGGCAAAGACATGGAAACGTCTCTCCAGAGGCTTCAGAGGTACCTGAGCCTGCCAACAATTTTAGACTCTGAAACTGTCGCACTGAATATTCATTTCAAGTCAGCCCTGCTGTGTTAATATGCAGTTGCTGCCTTAAGAGAGACAGGTGAAGAAAGACCACAAAACAAAACAAACATAAACCAGGAGGTTCAGTGAAGTATGGTAAAATCAAGTGGCTCACTTGGGTTATTTTTTGAAGTTACTGTTGGCTCTGCAGTCAGCTGCCTGGGCAAAGATAAGGAAGCCAGCTGACACCCCTTCAGGGTACCATTCCAGCCCTTCCACTAGGGGACTTAACATCCCAAATGCTCTGGACTCACTACCAGTCAAGACATACCCAGTGGAAGAAAAATGGTCTGTATGCGTGTATTAATATGCGCATGGATGTCATAGTTAGGGTTACGATTGCTGTGATAACACACCAGGACGAAAGCAACTTGGGGAGGAAAGGGTTTCTTTGACTGAAACTTCACAAACCAGGCCTCTACTGTCTTTGCTACTCTCAGCATTCTTATCTTCCAAGTGCTCGAAGAACTGCTCACTAAGCTTTGAACATGAAATGGCTTTTCTAGCCCAAAGTTCCAAAGTCCTTCCACAGTCTTCCCCAAAACAACATGACCAGGTCTGTCACAGCAATGCCCCATTATCCTGGTACCACTTTCTGTCCTAGTCAGGATTACTCCTTCTGTGATAAAACACCATGAACAAGGCAACTTGGGGAGGAAAGGGTTTGTTTGGCTTACATTTTCACATGACTATTCATCACTGAAAGAAGTCAGGGCAGGAACCTGGAGGCAGGAGCTGAGGCAGAGGCCATGGCAGTGTGACACTTACTATCTGGCTCAGCCTGCTTTATTACAGAACCCAGGACCACCTGCCTAGGGGTTGCTGCACCCACAACTGACTGGGCCCTCCCCCATTAACCACCAATCAAGACAATGACCTACAGGCTTGCCTATAGACCTATCTTAGGGAGGCATTTTCTCGATTTCTGTTTCCTCCTCCCAGATGACTTTAGCTTGTGACTGTGACATAAAATAATCCAGCACAATATGTGTATGTGTGTGTGCTTTTGTATGGGTGTGGAACATACCCAAGCACGTGAAAACCAGAGTATAACACTAGATGTTGTTCTGTAGGCACTGTATAGAGTTGTTTGAGACAGGGACCTCTTAATGGCCTAGAACTCACCAAGTAGGCTGTGCACTGAGCTCTGGGCATCTGCCTGTCTTTGCCTCCCCAGCCTGTGCCATAACATGTACTTTTTTCCCCATGAACTCTGATGATCAAACTCAGATAAAGCACTTTACAGATTTAGCCATCTCCACAGCCCCAAAGGGGTTTCATAGAAGAGCCTAGTGAGAGGCCTCTGGCCAAGCCATTAGAGGAAGATATCAAGGATACTTAGCCCTTTATCTGACCACAAGAAATGTTTATCCCAGTAAAGAAATAATCACATTGATGAGGAGGTTTCTGATACCCTCCTATGTCTATGTCACTGCCAACATAGGCCTGGCCTTATCCTCAGGGTTAGTGTTGAGGCTGGAAGCCCAGAACTACTCAGAAGATGGGCTTGAAGACTGGGTAACTATGGCGACTGCCCAAGTCTCCTGAGTTTGTTCCACATCCTTCCTCTTCACCCTTCCAAGAGCTTGGCTGAGACAGCTGGCTCATAGCATGGTGTTAATTCCTGCTCCAGCGCCACCCTCCTCCACACTCCTCTCCCCTCAGAGCCACTGTGCAACAGCAAATCCTAGCCAGGCTGTATGTCCACATCCAAGACAACAAAGGAGGTACCTTCACCTCCCCCCCAGATGCCCGCCCTTGCTTCCATCTTGTTTCCAGTATTACAGGGTTGCCCCCATTTTCAGATAACTAAACTGAACCTGAGATGGGTACCCTGACTTGGGCAATTCTAGAACGAACGTCTCTTACCTCAGAGACTCTGCTCTTTCCACCATACTTAGAAAGCACACCATTCCTGAAGCTAGAAAGTGTGGTTTGTCAATGCTCATGGCCACCTGTCACAGACAAGGGCAGAGAAGTGACTGCAGCTGGGAAGCACTGAGCCAAGCGCTTCCCATTAGTCATGACCACTGCCCTGCTTTGATGTCCCATCCCCTGGGGAGTTAGAAGTCCCTCAGATACAGGATTAATGTCCCTCTTCCAGCACCCACTGCTGTCCCTACCCCAAATAGTCTTCTAGTCTATCTTTCCATCCTCCTATCTGAATATCCATTTTACACAGAACATTGACGCCAAGACCCCTGAGAGTCACCTCAGCCATATCTGCTGTGTTGTGTGTGTGTGTGTGTGTGTGTGTGTGTGTGTGTGTAGAGAGAGAGAGAGAGAGAGAGAGAGAGAGAGAGAGAGAGAGAGAGAGAGAGATGGTGGGCTTCTCAGAGGTTGAAAGGACTTCCAGAAAACCACAGATTCTCACACTCCAATTCTTCCTCCTTACTCTCTGGGGATGCTACCATCACTGTGCAATGTTCACCCTCAGAACTTCAGTGCCTCCAACCTGACCTGGAGTTCAATGGAACGAGCACCCTGGCACTTGAATCAGTGGAACCTTGGCACGGGACTTAGAAGGGGCCTAGTGAGCCATTCCAGGGCAGGCCTAGATTCTGTGTCATGCTCTAAGACACTGGAGGGATCCATTATCCTCAGTCACACCTTATGGAAGATATGCAGCAAGGCTAAGCCGAGGACAGCTCCAGGACACTCCACCTACCCCAGCTTGCTACCTGTGTTGTTTCCCACAATTTACCAGCTTACAAACAGTCCAAATGATTAGTCGTACAACTCTGTAAGTCAGAGGTCCAAATGTCTTGACAGGGATGCATTCCTACTGTAGGCCCCAGGTGAGACTGTGTCTAATTTTTCCCTTATAGAAGCTACCTGAGGCCGGGTGTTGGTGGCACATGCCTTTAATCCCAGCAGTCGGGAGGCAGAGGCAGGCAGATCTCTGTGAGTTTGAGGCCAGCCTGGTCTCCAGAGCGAGTGCCAGGATAGGCTCCAAAGCTACACAGAGAAACCCTGTCTTGAAAAACCAAAAAACATAAAAGAAGAAGTACCTGAGTTCTTTGGCCCTCTGCTTCCTTCACTAACTTCTAAGCCAGAAGCAGAACAGAGTGATATTTCTCTTGGTCCTCCCCCTGTTCATCCTCCCCTCTCCTGCTCCCTCTCCAGGAGTATCCACCCCTCTATCCTTTCCCTCTCCCATTTCCATCTCCATCCCTCTCTCCTACCTCTGTGTCCTCTCCTGCTTTTCATATTCCCACTGGGAGACAACTCAAAACAAGGAAGGGACCAGTCCAATCCTTTACTGGAGTCTCTCAAAATAAAACAAATGCCATGTGCACAACTAGACTTGGACTTCCCTGTCACAGTGAGGTTTTCTTGGGCAAGCCATCTAGATTTTTGGGTTTGGTTGCAAAAACTATCACACCAATACAAACAGGAAAGTTCCTAGGTGACAAGTGCTCTGATACATTCAAGTAAGAGAAACCAAATGTGTCTGAAAGTTTATGCAAACAGCAGCTTTACCATTCTTTGTAGAGATGTGGGGGACAGGACAGATGCTTAGAACTCAATTTTGTAACCAGCCTGGCTGTCATGAAGGTTGTATACTTGTTTCTCCCGGGGCAACTATGGACATAACTGAAGCAGCTGCCTTGGCCTCCTGATCCTCCACAGAGCTAACCTAGAGGAGAACTGCAGAATAGCCTGGTCAAGTCCAGCCTTTGGTTTGTCCCCCTCCTGCCCACTCTTCCTCTCTCATCTTCCTCCCTCTCTTTAAGCAAATAAAAACAAAATCCCAGCCAATAAACAATGATAATTGCTTGATGGGCTGGAGAGATGGCTTGGTGTGAGGACTGAAGTTCAGATACTCAGAGCTCACGTAAATGCCACATGGACATGGTGGCATATCTGTAACTCTAACACTCCATACTAAGAAGCTG